>NC_134356.1:294054097-294086221 GCF_048569485.1 Anomaloglossus baeobatrachus | reverse complement strand
CGCACTGGTACCTGAAAATGGTTGATCTAATAAGGGGGGGAATAAAGCATTGTTTGTTTTTTTGTTGTTGTTGTTCACACACCATCTTTTTAAAGCTCCTTTAGAGTTGATTTATAGGGCAATATAACCTAGAAACTGTTTCTGGATCTCATGTCAACTTTTGACCTGGTTTCCATAGAAGATTTGCTTCTTGATTTATTAAACCTGACAGTTGCTCCTCAGTATATGTTAACATGTCTAGAGTTTCATCCAGTGCTAATCTGTGAAAGTCTTTCAGGGATATGATGAGCATGTAAGCTATGCTGGGAAGTCTGTGCACCATGACAGATTCTTTTTGTTCAGAGAGGTGCACATTCAGGGTGTATGATGTGCTGGGTGGCATCCTATGATGACCTTGTGTAACAATATACATATCCTTTCTCTTTACAGAAAGATCAAAACCCAGCTGAGTGCAAGCAGCAATGAAGCGGCATATACGTGGCCTTGAGGATTACCTGCACTGTAATAAGTTAAACAATTCTTAGTTACTTACAGCCTTATGTTTTGTATCTTGGTAGAATAAAGTCAACAATTTTTGTTAAAAAAATATATAAAATTTAAACCTCTAAAAATCTGTTTAAATGGTAAGATCTTTGGACTTAGTATTAAGTGTACTTTCCTGCCAAGTATGTAATAGGATGCTGAAATCCCTTTAAAGCATGTTCTTCACTGCTTCATAGTCCTGGTTCTTGTGAAGTCTCTGCCATGTAGATCTCTGCAGTTCTGATTCATCACAGCTGCCGTCAGACCAGTCTGTTTAGATAAAACTCCTAAGGAACCAAAGTATTTTCTCAGCCCAGTAGTTCAAACAGGTGTAAGTAGCTTGCAATAGCTGTGCCTTCATGACCTTGTTCTAGAATTACGATTCTTACCTTGGAAATGGTACATTCAATAACTTATCCTTGATATGAATTTGCAATCAAGCCATGTCCATTGCTTGTTATGCTATGGGTTTTTGTATTATGTGACTGTGATCTACAAAGCAATCTGATGGTCAACATAACAAGGTTACTGTTTACCACTGGGGTGTGAATAAAACCTAGTATTTTCAGAAAGTCGTGTTTTTATCTTTCTTTGCATTAGCTACATACATACATACATACATACATACATACATACATACATACATACATACATACATACATACATACATACATACATACATACCTACCTACCTACCTACCTACCTACCTGTAGACTGCACAGTAGCACACAAATCACTGTCTTATGATGACTTGGGTATATGTTCTGTGCATTGGCATATATTGGGAAAATAAGTGCTGCTGATCAGGAGAAGACTAACCATGGAGGCAAAATTGAAACGACATTTGCAAACAGTGGAGCTACAGCTTTTTATGTATAATTTACAAACTTTACGAAACTACAGTTCAATTTTAATGTATATACTTGTGTATAAGCTGACTTTCAGCTCATGCGGAAAAGAGCCCCCCTCCCAGCTTATACTAGAGTTCCCTCAGTGTCCTCTTATCTTATTCTTGTGGAAACCCCCCCCCCCCCCCCCCCCCCCCCCCCCCCGGTCTCAGCTGGTACATGGGGCGGTGGCTGCCGGCTGCCGTCAGTGCTTCAGTTGAATGATTTTGCTGTGCTGCAAAGCATTCGATGAAAGTAAAGTGCTGATGGCAGTGGCAGCTGTGACAGTGTGCACGCTCGCAGTCACAATGAGCGCGGAGGATGCGAGGGTGAAAGCGCTACCCTTGCATAGAGCATACAGCAGTCTGCTGAAAAACAGCGTTCATAAAGATGGTGCCCAGAGATGGCAGTAGACAGACTCTGATCTTAGTGAAGACTTTTTTATGTAATTCTTCCTAATGATAGTGTGCCAGAATTAATGTGACAAGGACAGTAGGAGGGAGGCCAGGCAGTCAGGGATGGGACTAGATGGCAAGACCTGACCTACATATACCTGCCTCTTGCACCTGTCAAATACCAGTTTACTGCTGTACCTTTACTTGCACATATTCCTAAAATAAAACATCGAAATTCAAAAGATATGCTTACCTTCAGCATCCTAGTACCAGTATGGCACTGCCTTTTACTTTATAGAGCAATATCCTAGTGGTCGGTTCTCTTTAATCCCTTTACGACCCATGGCGTCCTGGATCGTGAGGTTAATCCCCGCGGGCTGCCGTGGGCAGTTGTGGTGGTCTGCACACATCAGCTGATTTTCAACAGCTGACGTGTGCCTGCTAGTCGCGAGTGGAATTGCGTTTCACCACCACGATTAACCCCCCCCTTAAATCTCCCTGCTAAAATCTGGCAGAGATATGTATAAGCGCGCAGCCATAACCATGACTTACCCCCCCCCGGCAGTCACGTGACATGATCACGTGACTTCTGGTGATTGCCATGGTAGCACAGGGCCATGTGGTGACTCCTGTAGCTATCATGAGTCCCTTTCTCTCAATGCCAGCAGAGTGCCGACAGCTGAGATCTGTATATAGGGTGCTTTACTCACTGTGTAGCTGTGATCTGGAGAAATGAGAGAGCGATCAGATTGCGGAGTCCCCCTAACGGACCTAGTAAAATAAAAAAAATATTTTAAAAACCTAAAAGTTAAAATCACACCCCCATTCACCCCATTAAAAATTAAAGGGTTAAAAAAAATATACACATTTGGTATCGCAGAGTTCAGAAATGCCCAATCTATCAAAATTTAAAATCAGTCTGATCGATAAACGGCGTAGCGTCAAATTCCAAACGCCAAAATTTTTTGGTCGGTACAAAATGCAATAACAAGTGACAAAACATAGCATCTGCACGATAATGGTACCGTTAAAACCTTCAGCTCAAGACGCAAAAAATACGTAACTAAGCCATAGATCCAGAAAAATGAACGCTACGGATCACAGAAAATGATAAAAGTAAACCTATACATGCTTGGTGTCTACAAACTTGCACCGACCTCAGGCATCACAGCGACACAAGTTTTACCATATAGTAAACATGGTGAATAAAATATCCCAAAAACTACTGTGCAAGTGCACTTTCTTGCAGTTTTTCCACATTCATTTTTTTTTTTTTTTGCTGTTTTCCAGTACACTATATGGTAAAATTATGGTTTCATTTAAAAGTACAACTCTTTCCACAAAAAGGCCTTATGGGAAGATTGACGAAAAAATAAGTTACGGCTCTCAGAAGAGGGGGGGGTCTGTAAAAACACTGGGGGGAGCAGGTAAGATGGGTATTCAATGTCTGATCGGCTGTGGTCCGGCACCCCGCTGTTCTCAATGCCAGCAGCAGGTGGTAGTAGATGCTCAGTTCTGGAGCTGCCCCCCCTCCCCCATCTGGTCTTCTGATAGAGGCTGCAACAGGGTACTGCACATCCGCCTCCTGTTGATTTGAATAGGAGCCATATGTGCAGTACCAAACTACAGCCATTATCTGAAGACTGAGCAGCTCCCAGCTGATCAGTCATGGACCTAAGTAGTGGTTAGCTTCTCTAAAATTTAGAGGGTAAATTTCTCCAGAAGCACAAGCTGGACACTACAATATATTGGAGTGGGAAGAGGTGATTATGCCTGAGGCTGCTGAGAATGAGGCCAGACACTGCTGCTAGTAGACTTCGATGTCTTTATTGCACTGTCTTCAGGGATGGTCCATCCCCTTCATTAGGTGCTAGGGCATGGCAAACAACCCTTTTTTATGGGTGTAGCTATTAAAGTGGCTTAACAGCAATCTGCAACTGGATATGTTTCCACTGTCCTCTTCCAGAGTTGTGCCTGGCCTGCACAACTTTCTTTAGCACCTCTACAGATTCACACAGGATTGCCCTTCTTACTTTTTCACTACTTTCATTTGATGACCTCCCAGAGGGGTGTAACTTCCAAAAATGTGGTTACTTGAAGTTTCTCCAGTTTTGGGACTTAGTGCCTCTTCAAACTGTTCTAGGAAAATCAGTACTCTAAAAGTCAAGTGGCGCGCTTTCCCTCCTGAGCCCTGCAGTACAGCCAAACAGTCCTGTTCAGTCACATGTGGGGTATTGCCATGTTAGAGAAAATGTGAACTTTTTTTTTTGCGCCAGAAGATGCAGAAGTTTCAGCATTACATAAACGTCTGGTGGGTAAATAAAAAAAAAAAAAAGTTGCCGGTTTTCTGCGAGGAGATGCAAATTTGGGGTTGAAATATCTGCAGAAGTTTTTGACACCAAATTTTCAATTCCTGGCAGAAAACCACACTGTACTTTCCTGCCAGGTGATTGCAGATTTGGTACTAGAATTTATATTCAAAATTGCTGCACCATATCTGCACTTCCTGGTAAACAGCATTGCATTTTGATGCGTGGGGTTTTTTTTTTGGCTTACAGGATTACTGTAAGCCAAATTACTAATCTAAGGCTAAAGCTGGTGTCACACATAACGACGACTACAACGACGTCGCTGCTACGTCACCATTTTCTGTGACGTTGCAGCGACGTCCCGTCGCTGTCGCTGTGTGTGACATCCAGCAACGACCTGGCCCCTGCTGTGAGGTCGCCGGTCGTTGCTGAATGTCCAGCTTCATTTTTTGGTCGTCACTCTCCCGCTGTGACACACACATCGCTGTGTGTGACAGCGAGAGAGCGACGAAATGAAGCGATCAGGAGCCGGCACTGGCAGCTGCGGTAAGCTGTAACCAGCGTAAACATTGGGTAACCAAGGGAAGACCTTTCCCTGGTTACCCGATGTTTACGCTGGTTACCAGCCTCCGCTCTTGCTGCCAGTGCCGGCTCCTGCACTGTGACATGTGGCTGCAGTACGCATCGGGTAATTAACCTGATGTATACTGTAGCAAGGAGAGCAAGGAGCCAGCGCTAAGCAGTGCGCGCGGCTCCCTGCTCTCTGCACTGTGACATGTAGCTGCAGCACACATCGGGTTAATTAACCCGATGTGTGCTGCAGGAGAGCAAGGAGCCAGCGCTAAGCGCGGCTCCCTGCTCTCTGAACATGTAGCACAGCGACGTTATGATCGCTGCTTCTGCTGTGTTTGACAGCTAAGCAGCGATCATAACAGCGACTTACAAGGTCGCTGTTACGTCACCGAAAATGGTGACTTAACAGCGACGTCGTTGTCGCTGTCGTTTAGTGACACCAGCTTTAGTGGCAGCTGATTATTTGACTAACCCCAGCGGTCATTAACACCTTATCCTGATTGTTGCCACACCAGAGCAATTGAGATGAGTTTGGTAAAGTGGCGAAATTTTCATCTAAGACCGGTTTCACATATCCGGATTTTCGCCGGTTTGATGGATGCGGCACACGCCAGTACAGTGTATACAGTACACTGGCAGCGCAACAAGCACCGCTCACATGCTGTCATGTGACTGGAGCATGTGACCCGGAAGTTGCAGCGCTGCCATTGTACTGTATCATACTGTACTGGCGTGCGCCCCATCCATCAAACCAGCAAAAAACCGGATATGTGAAACCGGCCTAATGGATGTGACTATTCTGGGGAGGATATGGGCTGCCATTTTGTTGGCTGGGGACCAAATAACCACTGGCCTGCCCAGGATGAGAATACAAGCACCCAGCTGTTGGCTTTATCTTGGCTGGGTATCAAAATTGAGGGAGTGGGAGAACCGCACATGGGTATTGTCTTAGAAAACAAAACGTGAGGGGCCTCATAGTTTAATAAACAGCAAAGATAAATATAATGCACATGGCAGAGGGCTGCAGCCTGTAGCATCTGCTTTCTGTGCAGATTATCAATTTATGGGAAGCTTACATTTATTTTTACACCATTATAGGGATGCAGACTGCATGTGTGATTCCAACCAATCACAGATGGTGTCACAGAGGGTGGGGGGTGTCTAACTGCAACAAAGTACAGATACTGGACTGATGGTGGGCTTGGAAAGCAGTGAATATGCATAAGAGCTAATGATTGGACCCGGAAGCAGTGTTACAGCTGTGGGGAAGGTTGGTAAATAAAACTGTCTTGTTTTATTCCTTATTTTTTTTTCTTTCTTTTGCAGCCCTCTAGCCCTTACTATCACCATTCTATAACGCACATGTTCGGTTTCCTTAGACTGATATGGGGTTTGGCATCCGTTGTCTGGTTCGGCTGCAGAACGTGTGTGTGTGTGTGTGTGTGTGTGTGTGTGTGTGTGTGTGTGTGTGTGTGTGTATTTAATGAATCCTGACTAGCCATAGGTTTGCTCATCACTACTGAGCTCTGCACTGTGCCTGCAAAAGTAGTTTTCGACCACATATGGGGAGTTATTGAACTCTGGAGAAATTGCACAACACATTGAAATGTCAATTTTCCCGTTACCCTTGTGAAAATGCAAAATTTGGGGTTAAAGCAACATGTTTGTAGGTAAACTTTTTTTTTTCTTTAATTTTTCATGGCTCAACATAACATTGCCTATGATTAGGACTGTGTGTTCTGGACGCAGCGAGTTCTGACCTGCGGGGCCGTGCGTCTCTTCCGCAGGAGCCCGCAGCTTTTTTTTTTTTTTTTTTTTACCCACGATCAGGGTTCAGTGCGCTGCAGTCTCACCTGTGTTCTCCCTAAGGAGGATGCATGTGATTCCGCAGCAAACAATTGACATGCTGCCGTCTGGAAACATGCACTGCAAGTCAGTGTTTTGCGGAAAAAAACAGCACAGTGGGCATGAGATTTCAAGAAATCCCATAAACTATGCTTGTACTGTAAAATGCTGCGTTTTGGACACAGCTGAAGCATGCTGCGTCAAACGCAGCAAACACCGATTGTGGGCACGCACCCTAATATTCTATGAACAATCTGGATTTAAGGTACTCTCCACACCTCTGGCTAAATTCCTGTGGCAGAGGAGGGGTTTAGTTTCTAAAATAAAGCCACTTGGTATGGGGTTTCCACTGTTTAATGGACAGAATCCCGCACTCCCAGGAAGACTTCACCACATTCAAAAATGCAATTCACACATTTCGTTCAGTCCTCACCTCCGCTAAACACGATTACTTCAGAAACCTCATATCCTCTCTAACACACAACCCCAAACAGTTATTCAACACTTTCAACTCCCTCCTTCGCCCACCACTGCCCCCTCCAACCTCCCTCATTTCTGCAGAAGACTTTGCCACCTACTTCCAAGAAAAAATCGACCTAATAAGGCAAGTCTTCTCTGCTCAGCCACCACAACCCCTTCATGTAGCTGACCACTGCCCCTCCCCCATAAACTTCCTCCCCACCATCACCGAAGGAGAGCTTGCACGTCTGCTCTCAAAAGCGCACCTCACCACCTGCGCACTTGACCCCATGCCATCCCACCTCCTTCCCAACCTCACCACCATCCTTATTCCAGCCTTAACCCATCTCTTCAACCTATCTTTAATGACTGGAACCTTCCCCTCTGCCTTTAAACATGCAACAGTCACACCTATCCTAAAGAAACCTTCCCTCGACCCAACCTCTACTACCAGCTACCGCCCCATATCACTACTCCCACTTGCCTCAAAACTCCTGGAACAGCACGTCCACGCTGAACTTTCCTCCCACCTCTCCTCTAACTCTCTCTTTGACAACCTACAGTCCGGCTTCCGTCCACATCACTCCACCGAAACTGCCCTGACCAAAATCACAAATGACTTGCTTACTGCCAAAGCGAACAAGCACTTCTCTATACTCCTACTCCTAGACCTGTCCTCAGCCTTCGATACCGTTGACCACTCCCTCCTATTACAGACCCTCTCTTCCCTTGGTATCAGAGATCTTGCCCTCTCTTGGATCTCTTCATACCTCTCAAATCGCACTTTTAGTGTCTCCCACTCCCACACAACCTCTTCATCCCACCATCTCTCTGTTGGCGTCCCTCAAGGCTCTGTCCTAGGACCCCTACTTTTCTCTATCTACACATTTGGCCTGGGACAACTCATAAAGTCCCATGGCTTTCAGTACCACCTATATGCCGACGACACCCAGATCTACCTCTCTGGCCCAGATGCCACATCTCTGCTGTCCAAAATCCCGAAATGTCTATCTGCTATATCCTCCTTCTTCTCCTCTCGCTTCCTAAAGCTCAATGTGGCCAAAACTGAACTAATCATCTTTCCTCCGTCTCACCTACACTCTCCACCTGATCTATCTATTACAATAAATAACACCACGCTCTCGCCAGTACCCAAAGTTCGCTGCCTCGGAGTGACCTTTGACTCTGCCTTATCCTTCATACCACACATCCAATCCCTCACCACCTCCTGCCGTCTTCAACTCAAAAATATTTCCAGAATCCGCCCTTTCCTCAATTTGCAATCTACTAAAATGCTAGTGCATGCCCTCGTAATCTCCCGCCTCGACTACTGTAACATCCTCCTCTGTGGCCTCCCTGCCAACACGCTTGCCCCTCTCCAGTCCATCCTTAACTCTGCTGCCCGACTTATCCACCTCTCTCCTCAATACCACCCCGCTTCTCCCCTCTGCATGTCCCTCCACTGGCTTCCAATCTTCCACCGTATCCAATTCAAACTTCTAACACTGACCTACAAAGCTGTGCATAATCTTTCCCCTCCGTACATCTCCGAACTAATCCCCCACTACACTCCAACACGTCACCTCCGGTCCTCCCAAGATCTCCTCCTCTCCTCCTCTCTCATTCGCTCCTCACACACCCGACTCCAAGACTTCTCCCGAGCATCCCCAGTCTCCTGGAACTCGCTGCCTCAACACGTCAGACTATCTGCTACCCTTGCAAACTTCAAAAGGAACCTGAAAACTCATCTGTTCAGAAATGCCTACAATCTACAATGAACTCGCTGCCGCCCGACCACCGTGCGGAGCTGCCGCCCGACCACCGTGCGGAGCTGCCGCCCGACCACCGTGCGGAGCTGCCGCCCGACCACCGTGCGGAGCTGCCGCCCGACCACCGTGCGGAGCTGCCGCCCGACCACCGTGCGGAGCTGCCGCCCGACCACCGTGCGGAGCTGCCGCCCGACCACCGTGCGGAGCTGCCGCCTGACCTACACCCCACCTATTGTCTCCTCCCCATAATCCTATAGAATGTAAGCCCGCAAGGGTAGGGCCCTCTTCCCTCTGTACTAGTCTGTCTACTGTAACTTGTATACGTATTTTGTATGTAACCCCCTTATGTACAGCACCATGGAATTAATGGTGCTCTATAAATAAATAATAATAATAATAATCCCTGATGCACCTATCAACTCCAGATAATCTTGTGCTCAGTCAAGTGGTGCTCCTTCCTTTCTGAGCAATGCTGTGCGCCCAAAGAGTCATTTTCCACTGTACATGGGGTATCTGTATGCTCTGTTAAAATTGTACAGTCCTTTTTTTTTTTTTTTCTTGTTACCCTTGTGAAAATGAAAAAGTTGAGGCAAACACTTTGTGGGAAAAAATAATTTATTTTTTTTCCCCCTTCCGCATTGCTTTAATTCTGGTGAAGCATCTAAAGGTTTAATACTATACTATACTATAGTTTCTAGTCGTTAAGTGATAATCTGCTGCTAAAGCTGATTTTATCGCCCAGAAAATGGCACATTAACAGAATAAGAATCACTGCCCCCTATTATGCTATCAGGTGCCAGAAACCTGCTGACTATTCACTCTTACCATTTTCATGGATGCTGTAGTATTTTTGACTTCTCCAATATGAAAGATATCATAAATGGCAAACTGGTATATAAGCTTTAGAGAAGAAACTCCAAAGCTGTCACTCCTCATCCTGGGAAAAATCTAAAGTGATAAATAGCTTAAACTTTGCATTGTATAATTTACAATTCCACCCTGGCCAAGATGCGTTGCCTGAGATTTAATGAAAGTATGAGTAATTATGCAGTGACTTTCTGCTATTACTCAACTACCAACAAAAGTATTAATAGCAGAACTACCTTAACTGGAGACGCTTCTGACCTCTAGAAGCGGTGAAATCTTTTGGAATCCTGCACCTTAGAACAGCAGTTCCTCACTTTTAGGCTTTTCAGGGTCACCAATGGGAATAATGATTTGATTTTTGTTAATGTTTAATATGTATCTCTCCCTAGTTGAGTTGCTGTAAGCTGGCCAAAGTACAGGTATTACAGCATAGTTTCACCAGAATCTAGGCAGTACTGGGAACTTGTACATTTTTATTTTTTTTTTAAATTTACTGGTCACTTGAGAGGATACGTGATCTTTAGACGATAGCAGAAAATTGGACAATGTCAGCCAGGTAATGACATTTCAGTCACCGGCTAACTTGGTGTATGCCATGATGTTATAATAGGTACTAACTGCTTGGTGCAAGTATAGAATGTATATAATTACTACACCAGTACCAATAAATCTCTTTACAAGACTGCAGGAGCTTTTGCACCAAACTTTCAGTGTGTTCATGTGGTCATCACAGCCAATCTGCATCATCAGTCACTAGTTTGCAATGTGTGGCCATTGATGGATCATTGTAAACCCAATTCAGAGGACACTATGGAATTTTATTAATTTGTCAGGGAATAAGTGGTGTTTTTTTTAATTGGTTTTATTAATTTCAAAGGTTTGGTACATATTTGAAGATTCTAAAGCAAAATAATACAGGATGAGCTGAAATAGGATGCAAAGTGAAAATAAAGTTAATATTGCTACTGTACTATTTGGCCTTTTTTTTTTTTTTGGCACAATCTAAAATTCCCTATCAGTATGTTTTTGGAGTGTGGGAGGAAAAGGGAGAACCCGGAGAAAACTCACAAAACACGGGGAGAACATACAAACTCCTTGCAAATGATGTCCTTGGTGGGATTTGAACTGAGGACCCCAGCGCTGCAAGACTGTGGTGCTAACCACTGTGCCACTGTTATAGTTGCTGTTCTATACAGATGACATTTCAGCATTACAGTGGAAGTTGTACACACAACAGATAGTATCATTGACAATAGGTGATGTCACTGGTCACCTCCAGCCCTCCCTAACAATGACCTTTGCCCAGCTTAGAGCATGCTCATATAAACCTATAAAAATAGGCTGCAATGCACTACTTTTAACCCTATGTCTATATTAAGGAAGTAGACTTCTAATATTAGGCCTTGTGGGCAGAGCAAAACTGGAAGGATCATTTTTATTTAAAAAAAAAAAAAAAAAATTCCAACAACTATAGCTACTGGATAGGGTACATAGGTAAATAAATATAGAATTACGCTATGACACCCACCATAGAGAGAGAAAAAAAACTACGCCTAAAAATTAACTTTTAATAAATATGGTTAAAAATTGAAAAACATATACACATGTGCAGCATGCGCCACAAACATAACTGTGTTTACCTTTGTACTGCCTCTTAATTATTTAAGGCACCCTATAGACAAAGACCAAAACATAAATGTGTATGTGTTTTAGAATTTTTAACCATATTAAGTTAATTTTTAGTTGTTTTTGTTTCCCTCTGTGCTGGGTGCACCATCTGAGAGCAAGATAATGTAGGGTCAGAGACCTGGATGACAGTGATGTCACTTACTGGGCTGTTTGTGGTCATTTTGATAAAATCACATCTGCTACAGATGTAGCAGTTCTCTGAATGCTGTGCTCTGTATAGCCCCACCCACACCACTGATTGCCAACTTTCTGACCGTATACAGTCTACAGAGAAAGCTGTTAATCAGTGGTGGGGTTATAAAGTGCTCATGGATATAGAGGACTACCTGGCAGCAGATTTACTAGTCCTCTAGTGATAATCTTCTGCTGATAGATCAGTGATTTAACCCCTTCACGATCAATGATGGATATATCCGTCATGGAGCGTGTACGGTTAAGCCCCGCCCCCTGGATGCGGAGATCCGCGCACATATCAGCTGTTTTCAATAGCTGACATGTGTGCCTGCATGTTACGAGTGGAATCGCTTCCACTCGCAACATTTAATCCCTTACATCTCGCTGCCAAAGTCTGGCAGCGAGCTGTATATGCGTGCAGACATTACATTTACTTACTGTCGCCCCCACCGGAAGTCACGTGCGTGATCACGTGACTTTCGGTGGTTGCCATGGTAGCACAGGGTCATGTGATGACACCTGTAGATAACATGAGTCACTTCCTCTCAATGCCGGCATAGTGCCAGCACTGAGAGTAAAGCACCATATCTGCAGATCTTAGCTGTGTAGCTGAGATCTGCAGATAGTGCAGAGTGATCAGATTGCTGATCGTTATAGCCCCCTAAGGGGACTAGTAAAATAAAAAAAAAAATTTAAAAATGAAAAAAAACCAAAAAACCTAAAAGTTCAAATCACCCCCCTTTCGCCCCATTGAAAATTAAAGGGTTAAAAAAATTAAACAATATACACACATTTGGTATCGCTGTGTTCAGAAATGCCCGAACTATCAAAATCTAAAATCAATTAATCTGATCAGTAGACTGCGTAGCGGCAAAAAATTCCAAACGCCAAAATTACGTTTCTTTGTCGCTCCATTGGGAGACCCAGACAATTGGGTGTATAGCTACTGCCTCCGGAGGCCACACAAAGTATTACACTCAAAAGTGTAAGGCCCCTCCCCTTCTGGCTATACACCCCCAGTGGGATCACTGGCTCACCAGTTTTGTGCTTTGTGCGAAGGAGGTCAGACATCCACGCATAGCTCCACTGTTTAGTCAGCAGCAGCTGCTGACTTTGTCGGATGGAAGAAAAGAGGGCCCATACTAGGGCCCCCAGCATGCTCCCTTCTCACCCCACTTTTGTCGGAGGTGTTTGTTAAGGTTGAGGTACCCATTGCGGGTACGGAGGCTGGAGCCCACATGCTGCTTTCCTTCCCCATCCCCTCAGGGCTCTGGGTGAAGTGGGATCATATCGGTCTCCAGGCACTGAGGCCGTGCTCCATCCACAGCTCCCGGAATCTGCTGGACATGGAGCGGAGTATCCTCAGGGACATGGCCCTGCTACGTTGAGGTACTCTGTGTCCCTGTGGGGACCGCGCACGGACACACGGCAGCATTGCTGGGTGTGTTAGTGCGCCAGGGACGGCGGCGCTGCCCGCACTAGTGCCATCGCACACTACAGCTTGCTGGGTGTGTTAGTGTCTTAGGGGACTACCGCGCTAACCGCCGTTGCCATTTTTATTTCGGGCGCGGCTGGGACTTGTGGTGCGCCGGGGACTTCCGCGCCGACCAAGGCTTATATGCCGGCCGCGCTTATCACTGAGTCCCCGGCTTGCGCGGCCTAGTCTCACTTCGTTTCCGCCCACAGACCTGCCAGTCAGGGTAGGGGCGTGACGCTGCACAGCACGGCAGCGCTGAGAGCTGGAGTATGCTTTGCATACTCCACCCCTCTCACTGTGTGCACTGTGAAACCGGCAGCGCTGAGAGCTGGAGTATGCTTTGCATACTCCACCCCTCTCACTGTGTACACTGTGAAGCCGGATTCCCGCACTTTCTCAGGCACGCCCACGGCTTCCTCCTCCACACAGGACGCCGGCAGCCATTCTTGTCAGTGTTTTTCTGTAGCGACAGAAGAGACAAGTTTAGGAATCCCTGGCAGGGATTCGGATAGTCACACAACCGCTGTGACCAGGCGTTAAGCAGCACCTGTGGGGCTGACTCCACTAGTGCCGAAGTGCACATATACATATATGCTTATTCACTATGCATTGCACTGTTTAGCTGCATTTTTGTATATACCCTCCTTGATTGTGCGGAGGACATAACAGCATATTGTCTGTGTAAAACAGAGGTGCAGAAGCACATGTTTTCTATGCAGCCGGTACAGCATCTACGGCTATATGGCCGGCAGTGTACATAGACCCCCATTGTATACTACGGAGTCTCTGCTAATCGTCCAGGACATGGGGACGGAGCCTGCAGTATTTACTGACAGATTTTCTGAGACTATGGCTATGATACTAGAAGCCTTGCAGTCCAGACAAGTCTCTCAAATCCATGGCCACTGTTCATTCATTATCCATGGTCCCCCTCAGTGGGAACAACTTGAGCTCCGAGGGTGTCATGTGCTTCCCAGAGTGACAGCTCTGACACGGACGACAGTCCCAGACAGCCTGAGAGGCTCACTATGAGCGGCCCTCGACTTCATCACACTAGTCAGGGTCCCAGCAAGCGGACTCTGTGTGATGTGGCGGAGGTAGCTGCTCAAGATCTAATCCTGAGACCGCTCTCAATCTGGATACACCTGATGGTGACGCCATAGTCAATAATCTCATAGCGTCCATCAATAGAATGTTAGTTATTTCTCCCCCAGCTCCTCCAGTGGAAGAGTCAGCTTCATAGCAGGAGAAATTCCATTCACGTATCCCAACCGTAAATTAAATACTTTCCTTGACCACCCTGACTTTACACAGGCAGTCCAGGAACACCACGCTTATCCAGTTAAGCGCTTCTCCAAACGGCTGAGGATACACGTTATCCCTACCCCCTGACGTGGGCAATGGCTGGACCCAGTGTCCCAAGGGGCATCCTCCAATCTCCAGCTTGCAGCTAGATCCATAGTTGCAGTGGAAGATGGGGCTGCACTTAAAGATGCCACTGACAGACAGAGGGATCTCTGGTCGAAATCCATCTATGAGGCTATCGGCGCGCTGTTAGCTCCAGCATTCGCAGCCGTAGAGGCACTCCAAGCTACTTCAGCTTGTCTTACACAGATGGACACGGTCACACGTACATCTGTTCCGCAAGTGTCATCCTTAAGCTCAGCGATTAATGCTGTCCTAGACTCTACGACCCGTACAGCAGTGGCGTCCGCTAACTCCGTGGTTTTACGCAGGGCCTGGGTGTTAACTGAATGGAAGGCAGATTCTGCTTCTAAAAAAAGGGCTTAACCAGTTTGCCTTGTTCTGCTGACCGACTGTTTAGTGTGCGTGAGATGTAATCATTAAACAGTTCAAGAGTAAGGATTCTTCCTTACCTCAGCCCAGACAAAACAAACCCCAACATACCAAGGGACAGTCGGGGTTTTCGGTCTTTTCAAGGCTCGGGCAGGTCCCATTTCTCCTCGTCCAAAGAGGACTCAAAAGGATCAGAGGAGCTCAGTTTCTTGGCGGGCTCAGTCACGCCCAAAAAAGACAGCCTGAAAACCCGTTTCCAAGAGGCTTCCTCATGACTTGCGGCCTCCTCTCTCCGCATCCTCGGTCGGTAGCAGGCTCTCCCGCCTTGGCGATATTTAGCTGTCACAGGTCAAAGACCGTTGGGTGAGAGACATTCTGTCTCACGGGTACAGGATAGAGTTTAGTTCTCGTCCTCCAACTCAATTCTTCAGAACTTCACCTCCCGACCGAGCCGATGCTCTTCTGCAGGCGGTGGGCACTCTAAAGGCACAACGAGTGGTGACCCCCGTTCCTCTTCAGGAACAAGGTCACGGTTTTTACTCCGAATTATTTGCGGTGCCAAGAAAGGACGAGTATTTCCGTCCCGTTCTGGATCTAACACGGCTCAACCAGCTCGTGAACACCAGGCGGTTCCGGATGTAATCCCCCCGCTCCGTCATCGCCTCAATGTTTCAAGGAAATTTCCTAACATCGATAGATGTCAAGGATGCTTATCCCCACGTGCCGATTGATCCAGAGCTCCAGCGTTTCTACGCTTTGTTATAAGACGCGAACACCTTCAGTTCGTAACTCTGCCTTCCGGCTGGCGATAGCCCCACGGGTCTTCGCTAAGGTCATGGCAGCAGTAGTACCAGTCCTGCAATCTCAAGGTCACTCTGTGATCCCGTTTTTGGGAGATCTACTTGTCAAGGCACCCTCTTAAGGAACATGCCAACACAGCCGAACGTTGCGCTGGAGACTCTCCAGAGTTTCGGGTAGATCATCAACTTTTCAAAGTCAGATCCGACCCCGGGCCAATCACTAACATATCTAGGCATGGAGTTTCATACTCTCTCAGCGATAGTGAAGCTTCCGCTAGACAAACAGCGTTCACTACAGACAAGGCTGCAATCTCTCCTTAGGATCAGTCGCACACATTGAGACGCCTCATGCACTTCTCACATAAGATGGTAGCAATGGCGGCAGTCCCTTTCGCGCAGTTTCATCTGCGTCCACTACAATGGGACATTCTCCGCCAATGAGACGGGAGGTCGACGCCCATCGACAGAGACGTCTCCCTTTCTCAGGCGGCCAAAGAATCTCTACGGTGGTGGCTTCTTCCCACCTCATGGTCAGAAAAAAGGTCCTTCCTACCCCCATCCTGGGCGGTAGTTACGACAGGCACGAGTCTATCAGAGTGGGGAGCAGTTTTTCTCTACCACAGGGCTCAAGGTACGTGGATTCAGCAAGAGTCCACCCTTCAGATCAATGTTCTGGAAATCAGAGCAGTGTATCTTGTCCTACAAGCCTTCCAGCAGTGGCTGAAAAGCAAGCACATCCGAATTCAGTCGGATATCTCCACAGCGGTGGCATACATCAACCACCACGGAAGAACACGCAGCCGGCAAGCCTTCCAGGAAGCCGGCGGATTCTGACGTGGGTGGAAGACACGGCATCCACCATATCCGCAGTTCACATCCCAGGCGTGGTAAACTAGGAAGCAGACTTCCTCAGTCGCCAGGGTATGGACGCAGGGGAATGGTTTTCTTCACCCGGACGGGTTTCAGGAGATCTGTCGCCGCTGCGGGATGCCGGACGTCGACATAATGGCGTCACGGCACAACAACATTGTCCCGGCTTCATAGCACAGTCTCACGATCATCGAGCTCTGGCGGCGGACGCCTCAGTTCAACATTGGTCGCAGTCCCGGCTACCTTATGTGTCCCACCTCTGGCATTGTTGCCCAGAGTGCTGCGCAAGATCAAGTCCGACTGTCGCCGCGCCATCCTCGTCGCTCCAGATTGGCCGAGGAGGTCGGGGTTCCCGGATCTGTGGTACCTCACGGTAGGCCAACCGTGGGCACTACCAGACCGACCAGACTTGTTGTTTCAAGGGCCCTTTTTTCCATCTGAATTCTGCGGCCCTGAACATGACGGTGTAGCCATTGAGTCCTGGATCCTAGCGTCTTCAGGATTATCTCAGGAGTGGTTGTCACCATGACGCAGGCCAAGAAGCCAACGTCCGCCAAGATCTACCACAGATCGTGGAAGATATTCTTATCTTGGTGCTCTGCTCAAGGAGTTTCTCCCTGGCCATTTGCATCGCCTATTTTTCCTTCCTTCCTACAATCTTGGTTGGAAAATGGTTGGTCGCTCAGCTCCCTTAAAGGACAAGTCTCAGCGCTATCTGTATTTTTTCAGAAACGCCTAGCCGACTTCCGCAGGTACGCACGTTCCTGCAGGGAGTTTGTCTTCTCATCACTCCGTACAAGCGGCCGTTAGAGCTCTGGAGTCTGAACAAGGTTCTAATGACTCTCTTGAAGCCGCCTTTCGAGCCTTTGAGAGTTGTTTCCCTTTTCCGTCTTTCACAGAAAGTGGCCTTTCTAGTAGCGGTCACGTCTCTTCAGAGAGTGTCCGAGCTAGCAGCGCTGTCATGCAAATCTCCATTCCTGGTCTTCACCAGGACAAGGGGGTTCGGCGTCCGATTCCGGACTTTCTCCCTAAGGTGGTATCCCACTTTCATCTCAATCAAGATATCACCTTACCTTCTTTGTGTCCTCATCCAGTCCATCAATTTGAAAAGGATTTGCATCTGTTGGATCTGGTGAGAGCACTCAGGATCTACATTCCCGCACGGCGCTCCTGTGCCGCCCGGATGCACTCTTTGTCCTTGTCGCTGGTCAGCGTAAAGGGTCGCAAGCTTCCAAATCCACCCTGACTCGGTGGATCAAGGAACCAAGTCTTGAAACCTACCGTTCTGCTAGGCTCCCGGTTCCCTCAGGGCTGAATGCCCATTCTACCAGAGCCGTGGGTGCGTCCTGGGCATTACGGCACCAGGCTACGGCTCAGCAGGTGTGCCAGGCACCTACCTGGTCGAGTCTGCACACTTTTACCAAGCATTATCAGGTGCATACCTACGCTTCGGCAGACGCCAGCCTAGGTAGACAAGTCCGTCAGGTGGCGGTTGCCCACCTGTACGAAAGGGCTGTTTGACGGCCCTACCACGAGGTATTCTTTTACCCACCCAGGGACTGCTTTTGGACGTCCCAATTGTCTGGGTCTCCCAATGGAGCGACAAAGAAGAAGGGAATTTTGTTTACTTACCGTAAATTCCTTTTCTTCTAGCTCCAATTGGGAGACCCAGCACCCGCCCTGTTTTCTTAGGGTTTTTTTCGGTACACATGTTGTTCATGTGAATGGTTGCAGTTCTCCGATGTTTCTTCGGATTGAATTGGTCTTTAAACCAGTTATTGGCTTTCCTCCTTCTTGCTTTTGCACTAAACTGGTGAGCCAGTGATCCCACTGGGGGTGTATAGCCAGAAGGGGAGGGGCCTTACACTTTTGAGTGTAATACTTTGTGTGGCCTCCGGAGGCAGTAGCTATACACCCAATTGTCTGGGTCTCCCAATTGGAGCTAGAAGAAAAGGAATTTACGGTAAGTAAACAAAATTCCCTTCTTTTTGGTCACCGCAAGTTTTGCGCAAAATGCAATAACAGGCGATCAAAATGTAGCATCTGCGCACAAATGGTACCATTAGAAACGTCCGCTCGAGTCGCAAAAAATAAGCCATCACTGAGCCATAGATCCCGAAAAATGAGAACGCTACGGGTTTCAGAAAATGGCGCAAAACGTGCGCCAATTTTATTGGACAAACTTGTGAATTTTTGAAACGGTGAATAAAATATCCCAAAAACTATTGTGCAATCACACTTTTTTTTTTACAGTTTTTCCACACTTGGAATTTTTTTGCTGTTTTCCAGAATACTATATGGTAAAACTTATGGTTTCATTTAAAAGTACAACTCGTCCCACAAAAAACAAGCCCTCATATGGCAAGATTGATGGAAAAATAAAAAAGTTACGGCTCTCTGAAGAAGGGGAGCAAAAAACAAAAACGGAAAAGGCTCTGGGGCTGAAGGGGTTAATTAAAAGTCCAATAATCAGCCCCGTAAGTGACATATTGTTGATTTTTCAGATCTCTGTCTCTACATTATACAGCTTTCAGATTAGGTGGCAAAAGCCTAGTGACATATTCCCTTTAAACTGAATTCATCAGTCTGCAGTAATCTCCCCCTAAAGCTATGTGCGCACTTTGCGTCGTCCTACTTGCAGTTCTAGACGCATCCTCTGGCAGAAATTGCTTTTGCCAAAGTTGCTTTTGACCACTAAATCGCGGTAAAAACGCATGCGTATTTACCGCGTTTTTAGCGCTTTTTACATGCTTTTCCATTGCGTTTAGGCAGATGCGTTTTGAACATAACGACAGTGCTAAATAAAGTTTAAACAGTCAAACACAATGAAAAAAGGGAAAATAAAGGCATACATATAATTTTTGAAATAATAACGAAAATAGTTATATAGTTATATAATAGTTATATAAAGGGACATATTTCATTATTTTGATGTCAAAAATGCATGCGTTTATGTAGTTCAAAACACATGTTTTCTGCACCTAAAAAGCATATAAAACGCTGGAATTTTGATGTTGTTGCTTTTTGCAACTTCTCACTGACTTCAATGTTATCAAAACGTAGCCCAAATGGCAAAAGCAATTCACATGCTGCTTCTTTGAACGCTGAGTTTTTGCCCAAAATTATGGAAATTAAACGCTGCGTTTGTAAACACAAAGTGCGGACAAGAAATTAACAATTCCCATAGATTTTGCTGGAAAATCAAAACGCATGCATTTTGTCATGAAACCGCTGCAGTTCAAAACGGATCCAAAACGCAGGTGAAAACGGAAAGTGCGGACACAGCCTAAGAATTGTTCCAGGTTAACAGAGTAAGGCCGGGGCCACACTGGGACTAATACAATCCTCACATAACACTACTCTCACGCTGGCAGCACAGCAGGAGCCGAGTGTCACTGCGACTGAGGTCCGATCATGCGATCAGACCTCAGCTGCGGGGCCTAGCCGGCACGGGGGTGGAGAGGGAAGGCTTTATCTCCCTCTCTCCTCCGTAGCCGACTATTTCCATTCTCGCCCTGCACTCGCGGTACACCGGTGTCCCGCGAGTGCAGTCGATCTTTCCCTCACCCCATAGACTTGAATGGGTGCGAAAGAAAGTGTCTCGTATTACAATTGCAGCATGCTGCAGAGTTTGATAGTGCGGCCTAAGGGGATCAGCAGACATGTGCGGGAACTAAAGCGGGCTGACCGCATTGAAGGGACATACACAGTTAAGGATGCACTAGTGCGTCCTTGGTCATAAAGGGGTTAAAGAGAATTTGTCAGAAGGTTTTGCTATTGTAAGCTGAGGACGGCATGCTGCAGAGGTTAAAAAACAAAAGTCAACTATGCCTCATCAGGTTCCATGCTGTTGTTTACTTAAAACGTAATCACTCGGTGATTATCTTTACCGTGGCTAGGTGGCTCATGTTGTCCGTCATGTCCCCTCCTGTGATTGACACCTGTCAATGTACAAAGTCTTTTTAAAGCCTGGTGAAGGCAGGACAGCTCTTATCAGCTCTGCTGCTTTCCTAAATCTAAAACCTCACATTATATCAGGATGGCTGCAGCCTGTAAACTGTGATACATTTTAGATTCAGAATATCTTTGCCTACATTATGCTGCTCTCAGATGAGATTGCAAAAACATTGTGACAGATTCCCCTTAAGAAAGAGGCACCACTAACCAAAAAATACCATGAAGACCAACGAGATCCTCAAACAAGTCAGAGACAAAGTTGTTGTGAGGTACAAGTCAGGGTTGGGTTGGGTTCTAAAAAAAAATAAAAAATCCCAATCTTAGATGATTCCCCGGAGCACCATCAAATCCATTATCATGAACATGATACCACAATAAACCTGCCAAGAGAGGGCCTCCCACCAATACTCTCAGCCTTCGTAAGTAGGGCATTAATCAGAGAGGCAGCAGAGAGACCAAAGGTAACCCTGAAGGAGCTGCAGAGTTCCCAAGCAGGGACTGGAGTATCTGTCCAAACAACCACAATAAGTCAAACGTAAGCCACAGAGCTGGCCTTTCAGGAAGAGTAACAAGAAAAAAAGCCTTTACTTATAGCCAAAAATTGGAAGGCTCATTTGATTTTGAAAAAAGATGTAGGAGACTGCCCAAATGTATGGATGAAAGTGCTGCGATTAGATGAGATCAAAATTTAACTTTCTCTGACGCCTCATTGGGGGACACAGGACCATGGGTGTTATGCTGCCTATCCATAGGCGGACACTAAGTGGATGCAAAAGCATAGCTCCTCCTCTGCAGTATACACCCCCTGGCCGGGCCAGGCAACCTCAGTTTTAGTTTAGTGTCTGTAGGAGGCACATTTTTCAAGGTTTTATTATTTTTTGAGGGCGACGGTTTCCTTTTGGGACCGATCTCCCAATACCATCAAGGGGCGGTAACGCGGAGTGTCGCCTCCACACCCTTCTGGGCCCCTGGACGGAATGCAGCCTGAGGATACCCCTATGGAGTTTCCTTCTGAGGTAATCCGGGCACATGCTTCACCGGTTGCAGGGATCAGGAAAAGAGCACACGGCCGGGTGTCTCCAGCACTCTCTCATGGCCCCCAGGGCTCTCCCTCGGGAGCACACAGGGCAGGCTCTCCCACACGCTCCACGGCTTCTGAAGAGCTGGAGGAGGGAGAATGCTGTTTGTACCAGGAGGATTCCTTGGTTTCATCCTCCCCAGATGATCAAACTGCAAAAGACTCCCTGCCACAAAGACGCTCCTGTCTTTACCCGATGGTTCCTCCAACAAGGACCCGACAGACAGACAGGTGGAGCACCTCGCCCGCTCTGCTTTTGAGGCTGCGGGTTCCTCCCTCTCGCCCTCCTTTGCCTCTGTGTGGGTCGCAAAGGCAATCTCGGTCTGGGCAGAATCCCTTAACACTTCGCTTGAGGAATCCCAGTTCACTCATACCTTCACAGAGGTAACAGCTCAAATTGCTGCTGCGGCGGAGTACTTCATGCAGGCCTCCAGGGACGCTGCTACCTGCACATCGTTTGCCGCCTCAAATACCATAGCCATCCGTAGAGCTCTCTGGCTCCGACAATGGTGAGCGGACTCTGCCTCCAAGAAGTCTCTCACGGGCCTTCCCTTTTTTCCAGACCGATTGTTTGGTGAACGTCTGGACAAGCTCATTTCTGACGCCACGGGAGGAAAGAGTACCTCCCTCCCCCAGCTGAAGTCCAGGACGACCTTTACCAGATGTCCACAGTCCTCGTTCCGCTCTTTTCGGAACTCATTTGGTTGGTCGACATCCCGTGCTGTTCCCGCCACCAGCCGCAGACTACGCAGGGACCGACCTTCTCAGCTCTCCCCGAAACCCACTTCATCATGGCAGCCTAGACCGAAACAGTCCAGGACTAGGGAGACTCGGCCACGACGTTTTCCCCCCTCATGACTCCTTCGGCGCCCCGGAAGACACACTCATTGTAGGAGGTCGACTGCGGCTCTTTCAACCCATCTGGGCTGCTGCCTCAGACGACAAATGGGTGCGAGACCTTGTGTCTTCCGGTTACCACATAGAATTTCGGACCCGACCCCCGAGTCAGTTCTTTCTCTCAAACCCCCCAAAGGCTCGAAAATGACGCAAAGCTTTTTTCTCAGCAATCCACTCGCTCCAAACAGCAGGAGTGATAATACCTGTCCCAGACGACGAAGTTCAGGGGTTTTTATTCCAACCTTTTTGTGGTCCCCAAAAAGGATGGGTCAGTTCGACCCATGCTGGACCTCAAACACCTGAACCACCATGTGCACGTACGGAGATTCAGAATGGAGTCCCTAAGGTCCATTATTGCATCCATGGTCGAAGGGGAATTCCTCGCCTCCATAGACATCAAGGACACGTACCTGCACATACCCATCACCCCAGATCACCAAAAGTTCCTCCGCTTCGTAGTTCAGGACTCCCACTTTCAATTCGTAGCTCTACCCTTCGGCCTTGCCACTGCACCAAGGGTCTTCACCAAAGTCATGGTGGCCGCCATGAGCGTCTTTCATGCCAGGGGAGTAGTCGTTCTCCCTTACTTGGACGACCTCCTCATCAAGGCCCCCTCCTTCCGCGACTGCTCAACCAGCGAACAGATCACTGTGGACACCCTATCCCGCTTAGGGTGGCTAGTGAATCTAGACAAATCATCCTCGATCCCATCACGATCCATCACCTTCCTGGGCATGTCCCTGGACATGCCTAGGGGCTTGATCTATCTCCCCCTGGACAAGGTGATCGCTCTTCAACAAGCGGTACGCTGCCTTCTACGTCCTCCGTCTTGCTCCATTCGATTCAGCATGAAGGTGCTCGGCAGGATGGTGGCGGCTATGGAAGCAGTACCCTTTGCTCAACTGCACCTCCACCCACTGCAGCTAGCCCTTCTAGCGGCCTGGGATAAAGAGCCCCTTCTCCCTGGACAGACATCTTCACCTGACGCCTTCAGTCAGGTACGCACTCCGCTGGTGGCTTCGGTTCTCATCCCTATCGAAGGGGAGATCTTTTCTCCCAGTGAACTGGCTGGTCCTGACCACGGATGCCAGCCTTCTAGGCTGGGGAGCAGTGTACCGGCACCACACTGCTCAAGGACGTTGGACGCCCCAGGAGTCTTCCCTACCCATAAACATCCTGGAAATCCGCGCGATCTTCCTCGCGCTCAGGGCGTTCTGCCCTCTGCTAGCGGGTCGTCAGATTCGAGTCCTATCGGACAATGCGACAGCTGTAGCCTATATCAATCGGCAGGGGGGCACCCGCAGCAAAGCGGCTTATCTCGAGGCCCACAAGATCCTCAGCTGGGCCGAATCAACGGGGTCAGTGATATCAGCAGTACACATACCGGGGGTAGAGGACTGGGCAGCAGACTTTCTAAGTCGCCAAGGCCTGGCCGCCGGAGAATGGTCTCTCCACCCAGAAGTGTTTCTACACATCTGCACTTGCTGGGGCACACCAGACGTGGATCTAATGGCCTCAAGGTTGAACGCAAAGGTACCCGCATTCATAGCCAGGTCACACGACCCGCAGTCCATCGGTGCGGATGCTCTAGTCTGCTCCTAGCACCACTTCCGCCTGCCTTACATATTTCCACCTCTACCCCTGCTGCCGCGGGTAATCAGGAAGATCAAGGCAGAGGGAGTCCCAGTGATACTGATAGCACCGGACTGGCCCCGACACGCCTGGTACACCGAATTAGTACAAATGTTCGCAGACGCACCGTGGCGCCTTCCAGACATCCCAGACATGCTGACCCAAAGGCCCATTTCCCATCAGAACTCCAGAGACCTGAAGCTGATGGCATGGCCATTGAGACCTGGGTATTAACAAGAGCGGGATTCTCCCCCGCGGTTATTTCCACCATGATCAGCGCCCGAAAGCCTGCTTCATCGCGCATTTACCACCGTACGTGGAAAATCTTCCATTCATGGTGCAGGGAAACTAACGTCCAGCCTATGCCTCTGGCCATCCCCAGAATTCTCGACTTTCTACAGTCTGGCTTGCAAGCGGGGTTGGCTCTCAGTTCCCTTAAAGGGCAGGTATCAGCGCTCTCAATCTTCTACCAATGCCGCCTGACTCAAAAAACGCAAGTCAAGACCTTCCTCCAGGGCGTTTCCCATCTAGGTCCCCCTTAAAAACGGCCGCTGGACCCATGGGACCTCAATCTCGTTCTGAATGGTCTCCAGATGTCTCTCTTTGAACCTCTGAAGGAATCCTCCCTTGCTCTTCTGTCCTGGAAGATAACATTCCTGGTGGTAATTACGTCCATCAGACGGGTTTCGGAGCTGGCAGCACTCTCTTGCCGCGAGCCTTTTCTGATCTTTCACCAGGACAAGGTGGTTCTGCGCCCCCTTCCGGATTTTATTCCAAAGGTTCATACCCCGTTTTATTTGAACAAGGACATTGTTCTGCCTTCCTTTTGTCCACACCCAGTTCATAGGGTGGAAAGGTCTCTGCAGTCATTAGACCTCGTCAAAGCTCTCAGATATTACATATCCAGGACAGCCCCCTTTAGGAAAACGGACTCTTTGTTCGTCATTCCTGAGGAGCCTAAGAAGGGACAAGCAGCTTCAAAGGCAACTCTGGCTCGCTGGATTCGCTCTGCGATCCAGGAAGTCTACCGCTTGCAACTCAAGCCCATTCCTAGTGGGCTGCGGGCTCATTCCACGCGAGCAGTTGGCGCTTCGTGGGCCATTCGGCATCAGGCTTCAGTGGAACAGGTTTGTAAGGCTGTGATCTGGTCTAGCCTACGTACGTTTTCAAAGCATTACAGAGTCCATACCCAGGTTTCAGCTGAGGCAAATCTGGGTAGGAAAATTCTGCAAACGGCAGTAGAGCACCTCTCTCAGTAGGCGCTCCAGGCTGTCTGGGACTGGTTCCTAGTCCTTGGGTTTTGTTGTCTTCTTTTGTTTCCCACCCATGGACTGCTTTAGAACGTCCCATGGTCCTGTGTCCCCCAATGAGGCGTCAGAGAAAAATGGATTTTTGTGTACTCACCGTAAAATCGTTTTCTCTTAGCCATCATTGGGGGACACAGCACCCACCCAGTTGCCCTGTTGGGCCTTGGTTCTCTCAGTACCTTATTTGTTTATGACTCTTTTTTTCTCATGTTCCTCTGTTGAGAAGTTTTTACTGTTTTTTTTTCTCCTACTGCTTGTGTACTAAAACTGAGATTGCCTGGCCCGGCCAGGGGGTGTATACTGCAGAGGAGGAGCTATGATTTTGCATCTACTTAGTGTCCTCCTATGGATAGGCAGCATAACACCCATGGTCCTGTGTCCCCCAATGATGGGTAAGAGAAAACGATTTTACGGTGAGTACACAAAAATCCGTTTTTTTGACTACCAAGGTAAACGATATGTCTGGCGCTAAACCAACACAGCTCATCAGACCAAGAACACCATCCCCGCAGTGAAACGTGGTGGCAGTATCATGCTGTGGGAGTTTGTGTCGGCAGCAGGGACAGTGAAAATGGTTCGAGTTGAGAGGAAGATGGATGGTGCGAAATACAGGAATATTCTTGAGCAAAATCTGTTTCAGTCTATCAGTAATTTGAGACCAGGACAGAGGTTCACCTTCCAACATGACAAACCACTTGAGTGTTGCTTTAGCATTATGATTGGTTTCATTAAGGGGAAACATGTAAATACATTGGAGTAGCCTAGTCAAAGCCCAGACCTTAATACAACTGAGAATCTTTGGTCAGACTTGAAGATTGCTATTCATCAGAGGAAACGTAACTTTAAGGAACTGGAGCTGAATAGGCAAATATCCCAGTGGCAACATGTGGAAAGCTCATAGAGACTTATCCAAAGTGACTTACAGCTGTAATTACCGCAAATCGAGGCTCTACAAAGTACTGACTTTAGGGAAATGATTAGTTATGGTAACTGAAGGTTTTAGTTATTATGTCCTATTTGTTGGTTGTTTCACAATAAGGTGAAAACCAAATGCTCACAGTTGTAGGCACGTTCTTTACATAAAAAAAAAAACAAGTGTGAAATTCCAGGTTGTCAGGTAGCAAAACATGAAAAATGTCAAGGCGTGAATACTTTTGCAAAGCACTGTACATGGGATACTGGTCTGTTTATATATTTTGTATGTCTGTCTATATATTACACTAGTTGTAGTACCCGGCATTGCCCGGGATAGTAACTAAGTGTCTCTCTCACTCACCCTCTCTCACTCTCTCTCTGTCGCTGTCTCTGCGCGTGTCCGTGTCACTGTCTCTGCGCGTGTTGCTGTCTCTGCGCGTGTTGCTGTCTCTGCGCGCGTATCTGTCTCTGCGCGTGTATCTCTGTTTGCACACGCGACTGTCTCTGCGTGCTTCTCTGTCTCTGCTCACGTATCTGTTTGCACGTGCGACTCTGTGCGCCACTGCCTCTGCGTGTGTCTGTCTCTGCACGCGTCTCTGTCTCTGCGCTTGTCTTTATGTGTGTCTGTCTCTGTGTGTCTGTATCTGTTTCTCTGTCTGTCTGTCTCTGTGCGTGTCTCTCTATCTATCCATCTCTCCACCGATATATTACCTCACACATAAGCCTCTTATACGAACAATGTCTTTTGTTGCCTATAGTAATCAATCAGAGCTTCTATTAATGACCTGTAGCTCCCAGCTCCATTGACTTTAATGTATAGTGGTTTTTTGTCTATGTTTTCCCCTCAAAACATAGACTATGACGTTCCCTGAGTCAATTGAGTTGTCTGTGCAAAATTTTGTGATTGGACAATGCAATGGTGCGGATTCCTTTTGCAGACATACACACATACAGTACATACAAGCAGCTTTATATATTAGATTATTTAATTAGGCTTATCCTGTGTCCCTTGTTGGGAAGCACCTTTTGCTTTTAATGTTTTTTTTATTGATATATTTATATAATAAAAAGATATATTTGTTGAAGGATCCTTGTGTTCACTTGTTTTGTCCTGGGATATATTCCTTACTTTTCTTAGGTTTTGGTTTTGAATTTATTTAATTGAAGTAACCCCTTATTTGAACGTAAAGGACATCTCTTCTATTGATTTAATAAAATGTACAATGTAAGAACCACTTTTAGGTTATATGCGCACGTTAAGTATTTGCATTGGATTTTTCTGCATTAAAAATTACGGTGACAGTCGGAAATTTGCCGTGTAGAATACATGCATTTTTTTCCGTGCCTTTTCACTGTTATTTTTGCCTTCCTTTGAATAGGTGGAAAATTGCTGAAAGAATTGACATTGTGCATATTTGAAAAAACGCATTGATGGCTAAAATTTGCAGAGAAAAACACCTTAAAAATGATCAAGTTGTTAGTCATCAATTTTAATGGCCATTTTTTTTTTTACGAATTGCTTTACAATTCTGTATGAGCCCATTAAAGGAGGGCCATATTTCACATTGAAGGTGACATGCAATGAATAGTTGCTGCAGAGCGGTGTAAAGTGTTTTCTGGTTTTTTTTTTTATTTTTTTTTATTTTGAATCTGTAGCAGAGATCTTAGCAATCAAGTTATTTGGCAACTAATGACTTAACACCCGCTTGGGTCCGTGACTGCTGGTTTTTTTCCTTTCCTTGCATAAATCAAAAGTACACATTAAAATAAGAAACTTTGTACTATATCTTATTAGGGAAATTTGTTTCTTTCTCCTCCTGGACAGACCATTCATTCTCAGAATTATCAAGTCATGGCCAAAATCTGTCTTCAGTGAATACAAAATTTCTCACTACTGACATGGAGATGGCAGTTGGTGCTCATAAATTTCTATAACGAACTTTACGGCCATGTGCACACGCTGCGGTTTGTGACACAGTTTTTTTTTTAAAAAAAATCTGCATCAAAATCTGCATGCCTCTCCTGAAGCCAACAAAGTCTATTGGATTTTAAATTTGCTGTGCACACGGTGCATTTTTTTTTTCTGCACGGTTTTGGTGCAGATTCTGATGCAGAAAAAATCTGCAGCATATCAATTATTGGTCAGGTTTAGTAGCTTTTTTTCACTCATTAACATCAATTCATTGACTTTCTTGATTGCCCAAAAAACCACATCAAAGCCATACTTTTTTTGCCACAGCATGCAGATCTGGTGCAGAAAATTTCTGCTCCAAATCTGCAGTATGTGCACATAGCCTTAAGGCCACTTTTCACACAGCGACATTGCTAGCGATGTCGCTGGTGAAAGCACCCGGCCCTGTCGGTTGTGCGTCACGGGCAAATCGCTGCCCGTGGCGCATAACATCGCTAACACCCGTCACACATACCTGCCTAGCGAAGTCGTTGTGGCCGGCGACCCGCCTCCTTTGTAAGTGGGAGGTTCGTTCGGCGTCACAGCGGCGTCACTAAGCGTCCGCCCAATAGAAGCGGAGGGGCGGAGATGAGCGGCTGGAACATCCCGCCCACCTCCTTCCTTCCTCATTGGTGGCGGCCGCAGGTACGATGTTGTTCCTCGCTCCTGCGGTGTCACACATAGCGATGTGTGCTGCCGCAGGAACGACGAACAACCTGTGCCCTGCAACAGCAATGATATTTGAGATTAGAACGACGTGTCAACGATCAATGATATGGTGAGTAATTTTGATCATTAGCGGTCGTTTCACACTCAACAACGTCGCTACGAGGCCGGATGTGCGTCACGAATTCCATGACCCCAACGACATCTCGTTAGCGATGTCGCTGCATGTAAAGCCCCCTTTCCTGTCATTTCAGGAGAACTTGCAGCAGAAGGTCTGTGTCTGCCTCTAGTTCCTCTCTTTTTGTATAGAATTTTAAAGGCACCTACTGTCATCTCATATCTTTGAAATAGGAGAAATCTGTCTTCACTGGATAAAGATTTACCCGTGAATTGAAAGTGACAGATCAATCTAGAAGAAGCAAATTTATCTGATTAAATATATTACTAGTTTTAATATTTTCACCTGTACTATTGACTTAGAAAGTAAAGAAAAAAACAATGGGCATGCTTCAACAAAAGTTACAAGGTAATTTTCACTGGGGATATCATTAACATCTTCGACAGTCTCATAGGCAGATATGTTGTGTTCTGGTCCAGGATACTCAAGGCTGGTCTGTACTTGGACTGCCAAACCAAGATGTGTAAATCCAACCTTAGGGGGCTATACAATTTACTTGTAGGGATAGAGTACCTCAAACAAAAGCCTACATATGTTCCCATATTACTGTGTCTAAGTTCACACAGGGCATCTTCTGGTGCGTTTTTGAGATCACAAAGATGCACCTAAATGCATGCATTTCCTTCTCCCAGCAAAGTCTATGAGATTTTGATTTTGCTGTCCACACTGGGCATCTTTTGTTGGCTGCATCTTGGCTGCGTTTTCGAAGATGCACCTAAGATGCAGCATGTCAATTCTTTTTGCGTTTTTCCAGTGTTTTTGAGCCCTTCCAGTCAATAGATTTGACTTAAAATGTATTGGGCAAAATGCGGTAAAAACGCATTATGTTTTTGCTGCGGTGCGTTTTTGTGCGCTTTTTTGGAGACAAAAACGCTGCATCTTTGTGGTAAAAAAAGATGCCGCGTGTGAACATACCCTTAGGCTGTGTGCGCACGTTGCGTTTTTTCATGCGTTTCCGCAGCGTTTTCAACTGCAGTGTTTTAATGCAAAAATGCATGCGTTATGATTTTCAAGCCAAGTCTATGGGAAATAGGGATTTCTTGTGCGCACAATGCTTTTAAAAACGCAGCGTTTTAATTGCAGAAAATTTGACAAAATCTCTGCATTTGAGGAAGCAACATGTCAATTGTTTTTGCCATTTTGGCTGCGTTTTGCTAACATGAAAGTCAATGAGAACTTTCAAAACGCATCCTAAATCAAAATCCTAGCGTTTTACATGCTTTTTTAATGCAAAACGCATGCTTTTTTGACAAAATAGTGAGGTCATGATTTGTCCCTTTTCACACACATATAGTCCGACTTAAAAATAATAGAAAAACAATAATTTAACGTTATTTTATACATAAATATTAGATCACATTAATCTTTTTACTAAAATTAGCTATTTTGTTTATGATTTTAAACATGATATTTGTTATCATTTTTTTCCATAGAGTTTGAATGTTTAAACTTTATTTAGTAGTGTATTTGTATGGAAAACGCATCTGACTTCAAGCAATGAAAAAGCATGTAAAACGCGGTCAAAACGCATGCATATTTTTAGCGTTTTTTTGGTCAAAACCAAACTTGACAATGACAAATTCTGCGAGAGGATGCGTTCATTTCTGCAAGGTACTGGACGCAACGTGCGCACACAGCCTAAAGCGGGCTTTACATGCTACGATTTCGCTATAGCGATCTCGTTGGGGTCACGGAATTTGTGACGCACATCTGGTCGCTGTAGCGATCTCGTAGTGTGTGAATCCAAGGAGCGATTTTGGATCGTTGCAAAAACGTCCAAAATCGCTCCTCGTTGACATGGGGGTCCGCTCCCAATTATCGATACTATCGCTTTCCCGTTGTTGTTCCTGCGGCAGTGCACATCGCTGTGTGTGACCCCCGTAGGAACGAGGAACATCTCCTACCTGCCGCCGGCCATAATGCGGAAGGAAGGAGGTGGGCGGGATGTTCGTCCCGCTCATCTCCGCCCCTCCGCTTTCAGTGGGCGGCCGCTCAGTGACGTCGCTGTGACGCCGAGCGAACCGCCCCCTTAGAAAGGAGGCGGTACGCCGGTCACAGCGACGTCGCTATGCAGGTAAGTATGTGTGACGCGGGTGCGCGATTTTGTGCGCGACGGGCAGCGATATGCCCGTTTTGCACAAACAATGGGGGCGGGTCGCATGCTAGCGATATCGGTACTGATATTGTAGCATGTAAAGCCACCCTTAGTTGTCTCTGCTGAGCCTTTTGGCTCTGGTTCTGTGAAGAAAAAAATAACAAGGCATTTAATTAATTTCTCTATTAATGAATGGTAGATTTAAGAAACAGTACTGTTTCCAGTCTGAGAGCTCAAAGTGACATACTTTATTCTGAAATAAAATGCTCAGTTATTAGTTAAAAAATAAAAAAAAATATGCATTTAGAAACCATATATTATTGACTAAAGAAACCGTGCTCCTAACAATTCAAGAACGCTAATAGGATGTCCTTAACGGTGTTATATTTTCCTCCAGCTAAAAGCATACTTTGTGTGTTATTATGAGACACGAGAGAGTACAAGAAATATTTCTATACATACCTTGTCAGCTAAATACGCTGTTTCAAATTTCAAGGAGACAATCTGATTTATACTGCTGCCAGGAAATACCACATATCACAATGAACAAACATGATCTGCTTCATGTTTCCAGTATGGCTGGAGATATTTAAAGGGAACCTAGTATGCGAAGATGCACTAAGATGCAGCGTACAGACATAGCTTAATGCTGCCAAAATCATGGGCAGGATGAATCAGAGCCTTGTTACACAATTGCAGTCAGGTAGAATTTTCTCTAAAATGCTCCGGCGTTGAGGAAATATAGTGAGAAGATCCGGCCGGTGACCAGAGCTGAAACTAGCCTCAGGCTATGTGTCCACGTTGCTTTTTACCTGCTTTTTACCTGCTTTTTCGCTGCTTTTTCAACTGCAGCGTTTAATTCAAAAATGGATGTGTTCTGCTCTTCAAGCAAAGTCTATGGGAATTTGGGTTTCTTGTGCGCACTATGCAGTTCAAACTGCAGCCTTTTTCTGGCAGAAATTTGGGCAAAAGCTCTGCTTTGCAGCTCAAAACGCAAATGGCAAAAACAATTGG